>NC_136425.1:130890000-130930000 GCF_052625555.1 Lactuca saligna
CTTACCACTGGTTCCAAAATGTTCACACAAGCTTATGCTTTGTAGGTGTTTGGTCTAATTTAAACACTATTATGACCCCCAATTTTATAAAAAATGTTCACACACTCAACACATACACATATAGAGCGCGCACACATATATAAAAACTTTAAAAATATTATGACATTAATTTTTGTAATTTTTAACAGTCAAAAAAATATTAAAATATTTTACACAAAACACACACAGAGGACCTTGAACCAATTGTAGGCTACAAAAGTTCAAATGCATGTTTAAAAAAAACCACCTACAGCAGGTCCAAAAATAGCATTGTACTTTCTAAGTTTTTTCTTACATATCAATGTACTTTTTCGAAATTAACAGTTTTCGGAATTTATGGTATAAAACGTGGAATTGAGAAAGTACATTGTCATAAAACATGAAAATTAGAAATTATGTTACTATAAAAGTATTGGCAGCTTTAAAATGTGGTCTCTTTCGGGCTAATTTTTGTAGTGGCAGTTTGAAAGTACAACCAGATAATAGAAAGATAAATAATAAAGTACTATACTACAATCTACAAAGAAATAAATATTTCATCTAATGTCCAGGTTTGATGTCTAATAAATGTCCAATGTCAAAACCCAATGTTAAATAGCAAATTATGTTAAATAGAAATGAAATAAATTGTAATAGCAAGTCTGACGTCCAATAGCAGCTCCGCCAAATCAAATTTCTAGCAAAAAATTAAAGTAAGATGCAAAACACCAAAACATCAAGTATGATGCAATGTACAAACAAACAAACATACATACACACACAGAGCACACACAAAACTACATAACAGATAAAAAAATGTTTATATTTGACTTTCGAAAGTCAAATGACTTATTTTCAATGTTTTGGATGGGATAATATTACTAATAAACCACAACAATGTAATGGGAATGAAAATAAGACATATTAAAGTGAAAAATAATCCAGGCACATACAAGTTTCAGTAATAAAGTGATAAAACACATCAAAATTAAAACATTTTCCTTGATGAACACAAATAAAAAAAATGGTTAATATTTAAAACTCATCAAACATTGTATGAAGACATCAAATTGTTAAAATGCAAAAATTCATAAAAACAAAATGTATACACCCACTTATAACATTATGCTTTCATATTTACTCAACATAAATAATTATTTTGCTCAAAAGTACATCAAAACTAATTAGTGTCAGAAACTTAGGTGCACACTTTTGATCAGGGGGTAGGCATCTGAGTAAATTGAAGAGAGTTTGAATAAGATGAATCAACATGTTGGTTTTTAAGAAGTGATGATAGGTTTTTTTTCAACTTATCCAATGAAATAAACATTTTGATAACAATAATTAATCAGATCAATTTAAAACTCTCCAACACATTATTCCCTTCCACACTCAATCTTATTGTCGAATCCTAACAGACATTTCATCAAACACCTTATATGCATTCATGTAAAATACTAACTATTAAATCAATTCACAGGTTAAAAACAATTTTGGTTGTAAAATACCAAAAAATGATGATGTCATTTTGAACATTATAAAGGTCTTGAAGCTCTATCATTTGCTATTTACAGAGTTACAATATAACTATTGCTTATAGTTATTCGACAGAAATCAAAAAACTATTGTTACTTACATGCCTAGATTATACCTTTCCCCTGGATTTATAATCAGGTCCCATATATTCTATTTTCCAGCCATTTCATGCATCAAAATCAAACAAAACAAAAAAAAATACACAAAATTCAATATTGATCACTAATATCTAACTGTTTTAACTTTATGGTTATTAAACCACTCTGAGCAACTTAAAATGAGTTTTTAATAAAAGCTACGAAAAACTAACCAAAAAAATGCATTGACAATGATTATATTCAACTTCGTTTATTATAAAGAAAAAAACGGAGAAATGCCTGATGAAAAAACCATGAGAAATGTGGAAAGAGAGTGACGTTGAAGAAACGTATCAACGAACCTCTGGTAGAAATTTGAAGTCCTCGAATCCTTTCAAAAATTAGAAAAAAAAAAAGAAACATACAATATTTGGTTCAAATATTACATCGAGGGGTGGTAAAAAAGACCACGATAATGAAATTGGGAAAAGAAGAAACTACCTATATTCAACATCAGACCTGGTAACCTGTGGTTGGAGGAAGAAAACAACACCAACTCTATAAAATCCGAAATCGAGGACATGAACTCTTGTACCTTATACCAATTATATATAGCCATGAGAGAGTACCTTGAGGGTTTTGATGAAAGAGTTGATAAATAGAAACAAAAATCAAAGTGAAAATTAAGAAAAAAAATTAATCCATTTCCCCTAAGCAAGTGTTATTAAGAATCAGAGCTTACGTAAACTGTAAAATCGAATAGATTAAAAGGTTAGATAACATTTGATGGATTATCAATTACAGATTAGTAGGTGTGTTATTAGAGAGAAACCTTACCGATGGCTTTCTTAGTTGAAAATAGCAATCACATCCATAAAAACCGGTGAGGATAATTAGCAGAAGTTGTGTATATGAAGAGTAAACAGTGGAAATTACATCTTCATAATCGTCTTTGGTCCGGTCCTGCTTCTTCCCTAACAATCTACATGTTCAATTACTTCTCCAAATCAACATCAAAACCCTAAATATATAGAAAGAAGTGAGATCTAGGGAGCCAAGAATTAGGGATTTCAAAATTGAATCTCATCAACAGAAGTAGATAATTTTGAGAGGAGAGGACGATCAGAGAATGTAGTTACATATATAAATCGATTGATATAAAATTGAAGAAGATTAATTTCTCATGGAATACATTGAATTGACAAAGTTGTACCTATTATTATAATAATCGGGTGCAATTGATAATAATCCCAAAAAATTAGAAAATTTGTTACCAGGGATAGATTGATTGTAGTTGGAAGCGGGAATAAGATCTTAAAAGTAATTTGCTGTATAATAGGGGAGCTGAGTTTTGACTTCATGGGCGGGAAAATCAGGCTAAACACATCGTGGTAATGACACATGGCAAGAAGGTAGTGTATAAAGGTGACATGTGGCGGTTTAAGGATTCTTTTATTAAGAATAGATGATCCTCATATTTTTATATATAAATCGAATTTTGTTATTAACGGCCATATAATTGTTTAATAAAATAAGCTTTTGTAAATATCGGTATTAAAGTAAGCATCGTCTTCGTAAAGCATTTTTTTTTTTATTTTTTATTCTTAATGATAATTATTATCTTTAAATACATAATGCATATAAACAAAATGTGCCCTCTTTTGTAGATTACATGTTGATATCAGTAAAGTATAACCTTTTTATTTTGTATCATAATTATAAACTTTAAACATTCTACATATAAACAATTTGTAGATAACATCTTGATATTTTATAAAACGTTTTAGAACCATGTTTCGACAGTATATTTTTGTCATAAGATAAAAGAAAATTAGAGTAAAAGCATTAATAATGGCTAGTAGTTCTTAACATTTTTTCAATTATTTAATATATACATTGTTTTGTATTATGATTTTAATATTTGACAAATAAACCAAAAGATAGAAACAAACTTAACAACTTCAATAAGGAATTCATCAACCTCGTTATAAAAATATTATTACAATTTACAATTAATTAAACATAAAATAAATTGCTAAACGTTTATTTATTTATATTTAACTAGATGGAAGATCCATGTATTACATGATTTTATTTTAAAACAATTAAATCTTAAATTTTAACAATTTAAAATTTTGAAACTATAAGAAAAATGAAAAAAAAAAATTGAATTATTAAAATGAATGATGCCTTTAATGTATTGAATGTGAAATAACTTACATATTAAATGTGAAATTTTAATTTAATAAAATGAAAAATACAATAAAATGACAAGTAGAAAATAGAAAATTTAAAAATTCTAGAAAAACCATGTGTCCAAATAAAGGAGAAGAAGACATAGAGCAAAAACTTCTTTATTTATTAGGTAGGATACAAAAGTAAGTTCTTTTCTAGAAACAAAAATGCATTCGTCATATGATAAAAAAGACAAATCATTACCACTAAAATATTAAAATACAAATCTTCAATTGGGCATCAACTTGATGTAGGGTAACATCATTAAACCAAACATCTCAATAATTGCATTGGTTCAAAACGATAACCAAATAACCTTCACAATATGAATAACATAATCAAAAATAGGATTATTCAATGGAAAACGGAGGTAATAGTGTAACACCTGGTATGTTTTCTTCAGTATATGTATTTTTCTTTGGGACTCAACGAGTTGGAGGATCAACTCGTCGAGTAGGGACGGGCTGCGGACATTTTAAGTGACTGACTCGACGATTCGGGAGACTGTCTCGGTGAGTAGGTGTTGGTTAAGTGAAACCCTAAATCTGAGGGTTTACACCCTATATAAACAACTTAACTCAGCCTCCCTTGTGTTGGATAAGGTGTCTAAGTCCATAACTATTTATGGTATGTACTTGACCCGACCCGGCATGGTCCATTTGGGTTGCATGGCACCATGCAATTGGATAGACTAAATGAGAGAAATAACGCTTGGAGATTATTAATATATTATAAGTTCTAATATATTAATAATATTATTTGATTAGTTTGATCAAGAATTAATTTAGAATTAATTAAGTGATCAAAAGATAACTAATTAAATATATGGGTTGATTAAGTAAATCATCCATATCTTGTATAGTGGGCTAAAAGGCTCCATGGATCATCAAGTTGGGTTCCACCCATAGGATGCTCCATGGATGCTCCATGGGAGTTACAAACCCATGGGTCATGGAAATGAAGAGTCATGACACATTAGGGTTTAACCCTAGATGTGTCAACACTATATAAGGAATATGATCTCCTCCCAAATCGGTTACACTAAGTAATAAGGGGGCTTTGCCGATTTTGTAGAGTGTGTGTTCACTCATAAGTTCTTCCAAGAGCATTTGGTGTTGTGTGAAGCATTTGAGGCATCACCACTTGAGGTGCTAGGCTCACAAGGTTTCAAGGAACACAAGCAACAACAAGGTAAGTTATTCTATCTATACTTTATGTTAAAATTGTTCCCCATGTATGCTAGATAGGATATAACCTTGGAATTCAACTTTGCATGACAAATTAGACAAACATAGATCCAAGGTTATTAGGGTTGCATGTACACTTAGGAAGTGTTAGAATGCTCAAAACCCATCAGTGGTATCAGAGCCAGGTTTGTTTGTTCTTATTTGTGCTTAAAAGTTGAAAACAGAATCGGAAATTTGCTGTCTGCGATCGGACTCGTCGAGTCTATTGGGGGGACTCGTCGAGTCCATGTGTATCTTCAACCAACTCGGCGAGTCATGTTCATGCACTCGGCGAGTAGGGTCGAATGAGTGCAGAATTTCGATTCAGTTGCTGGAAAAATGAATTAGAAACATTACCCTAAACTGTTTTAGTAAATATAAGCTTGTTTTTGGTGGTGTAATGTTTTGCTAATTCATTTACAACAACTAGTTATCAAAATTACAAAGTTTTATGTAATTTTTGATTATGTTCATATTCATGTTCTTGTTCTTATGATGTTTTAGATGATCATAGGAATTATTTGTAACCTATTTGGTAGTTTAATTCTTGATCATAATGTGTTTTAATGGAGTCCATAACTTATCCTTAAGTTATGGAAAACCAAGAGTCACTTGAGTTAAAAACCATTAAGAAAACACAAGAGTTATAAAAATGAAGAGTCTTCATTTTATGACTCTATTAAACTCATAAGTTACAAGAAATGAAAAGTTTTGAAAGTTACAAGACTTGCCCTCAAGTTTTGGAACAAGTAAAGTTAAGTTAAAACTTTAGTTCCAACCCCTAGAATTTTAAAAGTTAAAATTCAACCCTTATACTTATATTATGATAATTTAATAATTATATATATATGTATAAGAATAAAGTCGTCTTACCGCTAGTACGCCTCATTCACGAAGCCGGTCTATAAGGTGGGTATAAGGTTGTTGCCTATAAAATGGTGACTTAATGGGTGTATATTCTCACCCACCGCTTGCTTGACTGGTGGAGGGTCGTTAGCCGAACGGGTAAGACAAGGACTTATAAATTCTCATTCAAAGTATGATGAATATATAAAGTAACTAAATGTTTATTAAATTCCCAATCTTAGTTACTTTAGGAAAAATGTGAATAAGGTGCTAATCCATGAAATTACACTTTACACTTTGTCTGAGTCGTTGGTGGAGCGTGTGTGGTTAACCGGCACACTAACTTGGACTTAACAAGGTAGGTAAAGGGTGACCTAAGGTTTATTATAGTATCGGTGGAGCGTGTGTGGTTTACCGGCACATCGATTGAGTGATAAACTTTAAGGGTACCAAGTGATTTGCATGGTTACTTCACACCTCGTTTTGTGATCCTCGGCATCCCAGTCACAAAACCTGGAGGGCACTCCCGAGATCGAAACATGCCTTTGAAAAGTTCATTGGATCTCAAAGAATCTAGGAATTTCTAAAACCAATAAAAACTAAATATCTAATATTTCAGTTTTCGTGGTGGAAATTGGTGAATCGTCATTCACCTACCTTTCAAATATGGTATAGCTTAGATTACGGCATACCTCTTCTAAGTTATATTATATTGTGATTGGATCCTAGCCTTAATATTACATTTGGGTGTTTTATTAAGGACTCTCTTAAATCTAAACTAAACTTGTTCTTATTTTTCAGATGTCTTCAACTAATGCTTCTGGCTCGAATCCTAATGGCTCCTTTACTCTTATGAGTCTGTGTGGGAAAGTCACCTTTGATGGATCCAACTTCAATAAGTGGATCAGAAACATCAGGATGATTACTCGCTACGAGGACAAAGAATATGTCCTTGACAAGGAGCTTAAGGAAATTGACGAGTCCACTGCAACTCCCCAGGAGATCGCTGACTTTCATACTCATGAAAGAGATGCAACCAAGGTGGCTTGCATCATGTTAGCCACCATGACAGCTGAACTCCAAAAGTCTTATGAAGACTTCTACCCTTATGAAATGCACCAAGATTTGATGGAAAGATACCATCAAAGTGCACGACAAGAGAGGTACGAAGTCATCTGCTCCATGATAACAACCATGATGAAGGACGGAGAGTCCGTCACGAGCCACATGCAGAAAATGCAAAGGTATGTGGATCGGTTGCTGAAGCTCAATGTGAACTTCCCTGAGGAGCTTGCAATAGATATCATTTTGCACTCCTTACCATCGTGCTATGATCAATTCCGCATGACATATCACATGAACAAGGAAGAGGTCACCCTCAGCAAACTTCAGGGACTTCTCAAGACCGCAGAAACAGGTCTTAAGGGGAAGTCGGTTGCTATCACTCCTACTCCAGAAACAACTCCGGTCTTGGCAATCGGGCAGAGTCGAGGGAGGAAGAGAAAGAGATCTTCAAAGGGTACCAAGGCTCGGACCCTTGATGGCTCTTCTTCAAGTGGAACCAAGAAAGGTTTCATTACTCCTTCTTCTGACCCAAAAGAGGCTGAATGCTTCTATTGCCACGAAAAAGCTCATTGGAAGCGGAACTGCCCAAAGTACCAGCAAGATGTAAAGGATGGGAAAGTCAAACCCAACCATGCAGGTATTTACACTATCATTTCTAATAACTCACCCCATTCGAAATCTTGGGTCCTTGATACAGGTTGCGGAATTCATATTTGCTGTGACTTGCAGGGACTAGGAAGAAGTGAGAATGTGGAGCAAGGAAGAATAAACTTAATCATGGGGAATAGGAAAGTTACACCTGTCACCAAGATTGGAGTTTATACTTTATCGCTAAGTAGTGGGTTAAATTTAGATTTGAATAAATGTTGTTATTCGCCAGAAATGGCAAGAAATATTATTTCCTTTCATGCATTGTACAAACAAGGTTTCACCTTTTCGTTTGATAATGAAGTTGGTTCGATTAATGCTTTCTTTAATAATGTACTTTATTTTAAAGCATTACCTTGTGATGGTGTGTATGAAGCTGTATCTATTGTAGATAACTTAGGAAATAATGTTTTGTGTATTGATTCTACTACTAATAATAACTTGGATAAAGCATCATTATGGCATTGTCGTCTTGGACATATAAGCAAGAAACGCATAGGCCAACTCCAAAAGGATGGAGTCTTGGAGTCGTTTGACCTAAAGTCAAATGATAGTTGCGAATCATGCTTACTTGGAAAAATGACAAAGTCACCCTTCACAGGCTCATGTGAAAGGGGTGAAGGTTTGTTGGACCTTATACACACGGATGTGTGTGGACCATTCAAATATGCCACAAGGGATGCTAATCGTTATTATTTGACTTTTACCGATGATTACAGTAGATATGGATATGTCTACTTAATCAAGCATAAGTCAGAGACTTTCGAGAAGTTTAAGGAATTTAAACAGGAAGTCGAGAATCAATTGGGCAGGAACATTAAGATGCTTCGATCCGATCGAGGTGGTGAGTATCTTAGTTCAGAGTTCCTCGACTATCTAAAGGAATGTGGGATTGTCTCACAATTGACACCTCCCAGGACACCGCAGTTGAATGGTGTGGCTGAGAGGCGTAATCGAACCTTGTTGGACATGGTTCGTTCCATGATGAGTCGAGCTTCCCTACCAATATCATTCTGGGGGTATGCCTTAGAGACTGCCGCCCATATCCTTAATCTAGTCCCTACAAAGAAAGTTGCCAAAACTCCTCACGAGATGTGGACTGGTAAAGTACCCAAACTAGACCACATCAAGATTTGGGGATGCGAGGCTTTCGTGAGACGCGAGACTCATGATAAGCTCGAACCCCGAAGCGAGAGGTGTATTTTCATCGGCTACCCACAACATTCCTTTGGTTACCTCTTCTACAGACCTAGTGACAATGTGGTCTTTGTAGCAAGAAGAGGAGTCTTTCGAGAAAGAGAGTTTATAAGCCAAGGAGACAGTGGGAGGCAAGTTGATCTTGAAGAAATTCAAGAATCAAGTGGTGAAGGAACTTCAAACTCTAGCCCTCAACTTGAGGAGGAAACTCCTGTTGAGCCAATTGACGAATCTGTACCTCTGAGGCGTTCCACGAGAGTTAGGAGTGCACCTGAGCATTACTATGGATTCCATATTACTGCAGAAGGTGAGACACTTATTAGTGATGAGACACTGGTAAGTCAAGATGACCCTAACAGCTACGAGGAAGCCATGGCAGGCCCCGAGTCTGCCAAATGGAAAGAGGCTATGGATAGCGAGATACAATCCATGTATGACAATCAAGTTTGGAACTTGGTTGAGAATGTACCAGGTCGAGAGACTGTAGGGTGCAAATGGGTTTTCAAGAAGAAGACCGACATGGATGGTAAAGTACACACTTATAAGGCTAGACTGGTTGCAAAGGGCTTCTCTCAAATTCCTGGAGTGGACTATGATGAGACCTTTTCTCCGGTAGCCAAGATTAAGTCTATTCGGGTTCTGTTAGCCATAGCCGCATTTCATGACTATGAAATTTGGGAAATGGATGTCAAAACCGCTTTCCTTAATGGAAAGTTGGCTGAAGATGTTTACATGAGTCAGCCAGAGGGTTTTGTCAGTAACAGGTACCCTTATAGAGTGTGTAAGCTTGAGAAATCCATTTATGGATTAAAGCAAGCACCTCGCAGATGGAATCTTTGCTTTGATGAAAAGGTCAAGGAATTTGGCTTTTCTAGGAGTGAAGATGAATCTTGTGTATATGTCAAGACTAGTGGGAGTATAGTTAGCTTTTTGGTATTGTATGTGGATGACATACTACTCATAGGAAACGACATTCCAACCCTGCAGGAAGTAAAGTCCTGGCTTGGAAAGTGTTTCGCTATGAAGGACCTTGGTGAAGCTGCCTATATTTTGGGGATAAGAATTTTGAGAGATCGGAGTAAAAGACTAATTGGACTTAGTCAAAGTACCTACTTGGAGAAGATTCTGAAGAGATTCAGAATGCAAGACTCCAAGAAAGGAGAGTTGCCCATCCAGAGTAACGCCAAACTGAGTAAGACACAAAGCCCTAGCACTGAGGCTGAGATAGCAGAAATGAGTCGATTACCTTATGCTTCGGCTGTAGGTTCGATCATGTATGCTATGACATGTACTCGACCTGATGTAGCCTTTGCCTTGTGCATGGTTAGCAGGTTTCAGGGGAACCCTGGCAAGGCACACTGGATTGCGGTAAAGAATATTCTCAAGTACCTACGAAGGACTAAGGACTGGGTCCTTACCCTCGGTGGGAGTGATGACTTGAGAGTTGTAGGGTATAGTGATGCTAGCTTCCAGACTGATAGGGATAACTTCCGCTCTCAGTCGGGCTGGGTCTTTACCCTAAATGGAGGAGCAATTTCTTGGAAGAGTTCCAAGCAAGAGACAGTGGCAGATTCTACTTGTGAATCAGAGTATATTGCAGCTAGCGAAGCAGCAAAGGAGGCGTTATGGCTGAGGAACTTCATTGGAGACCTTGGAGTTGTACCAGCTATTAAAGAGCCGATGGAAATTTTCTGTGATAGTGAAAGTGCTGTTGCCTTAGCCAAGGAACCAAGGGATCACAGGAGATCCAGACACATCGACAGAAAATACCATTTCATCAGACATCGGATCGAAGAAGGACTCCTCGTGGCAAAGAGGGTATCATCAGATGAGAATCCAGCAGATCCCCTCACGAAGGGACTGACTCGGGTTAAGCATCTCCAGCATGCTCGGAGCATAGGGCTGAAGGATGATATTAGATTTAGTAGTTAGATAATCTTGAAATTTGTAAAGTGTAATTGACATTTGATGATGAATAAAAGTGTTTATTTATGAGTAAAGTGTTGCTATCTCTTGTCGATCGTTTACTATATTTCTTTTGCATGTTTTGACTTCCAGAATAATTTTGTTTGGTATAACATATTATTCAAACCTCCACAGTCAGTCATATGTCGGAAGTAGGTATGAATCAAGACTGTCATGTTTAGTTGTAGAGGTCTGGGACAAGGCTACAACAATCATGAGTGCTCATAAGTTCTGAGCATTGGACTCAACCCACGCTCACTGGAATCACTTCATGGAATTCTATCTCGAGTGATCGTGAGACGGTAATATCATATAAGTCTTTAAACCTAGAGATATGATTTGTTACTTACGAGTTGGTTATGCATTAATTGTACGAAAAACGCATTGGTAACTCGATGTTATAAAATCGTGCTCTTATGTGTAATTCAATAAGTAGTAGAACAAACATATGAGTCGAAGTTTATCTGTTCCTTCTTGGATTAGAAGCTGATATCTGGGCCCCTCGATGATTTTGTTTTGACCCATGTACCGGGCCCGGTCAGAACTAGATTGATGTGTTCAATAAAGTTCTTTGTCAAACAAATCGGAAATCGGGAAACAAATGTTGGACAATAAGTAAGACATTGTTCCATGTATTTGTCCGACTGATATCTAGAACAGAGGATTATATGATCACTTATCTTAAATGGCGTACCATCATCTTCTCAAGTTTCGAGAAACCTTGTAAAGAGCTACGATTGCCGATCGGTTCCTGAAGTCATACTTGCAGTAATAGTTACTAGACTTATCCAAGTGGGAGACTGTTGGATAAGGTGTCTAAGTCCATAACTATTTCTGGTATGTACTTGACCCGACCCGGCATGGTCCATTTGGGTTGCATGGCACCATGCAATTGGATAGACTACATGAGAGAAATAACGCTTGGAGATTATTAATATATTATAAGTTCTAATATATTAATAATATTATTTGATTAGTTTGATCAAGAATTAATTTAGAATTAATTAAGTGATCAAAAGATAACTAATTAAATATATGGGTTGATTAAGTAAATCATCCATATCTTGTATAGTGGGCTAAAAGGCTCCATGGATCATCAAGTTGGGTTCCACCCATAGGATGCTCCATGGATGCTCCATGGGAGTTACAAACCCATGGGTCATGGAGATGAAGAGTCATGACACATTAGGGTTTAACCCTAGATGTGTCAACACTATATAAGGAATATGATCTCCTCCCAAATCGGTTACACTAAGTAATAAGGGGGCTTGGCCGATTTTGTAGAGTGTGTGTTCACTCATAAGTTCTTCCAAGAGCATTTGGTGTTGTGTGAAGCATTTGAGGCATCACCACTTGAGGTGCTAGGCTCACAAGGTTTCAAGGAACACAAGCAACAACAAGGTAAGTTATTCTATCTATACTTTATGTTAAAATTGTTCCCCATGTATGCTAGATAGGATATAACCTTGGAATTCAACTTTGCATGACAAATTAGACAAACATAGATCCAAGGTTATTAGGGTTGCATGTACACTTAGGAAGTGTTAGAATGCTCAAAACCCATCACCTTGTCCCTAACACTCTCTTGAAAGCTTCATATCGAACTCTAGTTGTTTGTGTGTGAGTTAAGGCCATTTTTGGTGTTCTTGTGTGGATTGTAAAGCTTGGAAGGAAGAAAGAAGCTTGGAAATCAAGTTGGGGCTTGTAGATCCGGAGATCTTACTTCATTTTCAGCAGCTTCAAGGTATAAATCCCCTGTCTTGACTCATCTATGAGTTTATTCATCTTTAACTTGGGATCTCCATGGATTTCTAAGCCATTTTTTGGATTTGGAAGTGTTGAGTGATTTTTGACTTCAGATCTGGGCCTTAAAGAGGGGTCTCATAACATAAAGGTGCCAACTTTAGGGCACTGAGAGCCCCAAGCACATTGTAGGACACTTTACTCGGATTTTTGAGCTAAAAACCCCATGCATGTGCATCAAGTTTGGAATTTTATGTATAAAATGGACATTAAGAGGCTAGATCTATGGTTTTGGTGTGTTAGACCTCATTTAAATCGACTGTATGGAATTGGTCAAGGTTGGACTCGGTGAGTTGTTCTTCGCACTCGACGAGTCGGTGACCATTATGCACCAAACCCTTTTGGTGAATGGGTACGTGTTAGGAAGGAAGTCCCTTGTGGGTTTAGACGCGAAAAGAGACCTGGAAGCCATGGGACTCGGTGAGTGGTATGAGCAGACTCGGTGAGTCCATAGTAATCTCCCAATCTTTGAAGATGGACTCGACGAGTTGTTTATACAACTCGGCGAGTCATAGACTGGACAAGTTCTTAAGTTGGAGATGAACTTGACGAGTTCAAGAAGGAACTCGGTGAGTCGGATGAAGATGGTCCCGATGTTATGATTGAAAGAGAACTCGTCAAGTTTTGCTAGACTTGACGAGTGGAGTTGGGGTTTTGTGTGGTATTAGAGAAGTATAGGCTCGACGAGTTGGTAGGCCAACTCGGTGAGTCAGGTCAACTGAATGTTAACTCTGACCAATATTGACTTTGACTGAACTTGGACTGACCCTGTTTAGGGTTGTATGTGATGTGTGTTGACTTGAAGGTTGTCATATAGGGATCGAGGAGTCGTAGGGAGTCGACTTGTGCGCCGAGGATAGTTCAAACACTACACAATATAGAGGTGAGTTACCTTCCAGTAGGGTTGGGTCTAAGGCCACAATGCTGGCCTACCAAAATGGGGTATTTAGAAGATAATGGTCTTTGTGATAATTATCTTGGTATGGTTATGTGTTTGTAATGAGGTTTATCTGGCTAGTATCTTATGTGTCTGGTAGGGATTAGTTTCCCTGACAATGGTCCTTAGGGCCCAAGGGTAGATCAGTACCCGAATATGTCTGAGTGTATGCTTATATTTGTTGATTGTATGCTAGTAGTAGAGGATGAAATAGTCCCCAGTTACCGGTTGAAAGATACCGATGTTGATTACCGGTTGAAAGATACCTATGATGGTTACCGGTTGAAAGATACCGATGAAGGTTACCGGTTGAAAGATACTGATGAAGGTTACCGGTTGAAAGATACCGACGATATTGTATGGTATGTGGTATGATGGGGGAACTCACTAAGCTTTGTGCTTACAGTTTTGGTTTTGGTTTCATGTACCTCTTCGTCGAAGGGGAAAGAGCCGACGGTGTAGCAGAGCATCACACACACACACATGTTTCCGCAAGAAGTTTTTGGGATCGTACTCTGATTTCAGTACTAATGATGTTATGGTTTGAAATACAACATTATGATTTTGTAATGGATGTTTTATTGACAATGTTTTGGTAAAATGTTTGTTAAATGCGTTAATTCAAAAATGAAATTTTTGGTCTTGAAAATTAGGTCGTTTCAAGTTGGTATTAGAGCCCTGGTTTGAGGGATTCAGACACACCCTCGGGGGTGTCTGGACGCAAACCGAGGGACTAAAAGAGCTTTCAAGGAAAAATGGTTTTCTAAAGTCTAAACTGAGGAATTTTAAGAAAGACGAAGTGTGTGATGCGTGCGACCGGCCGGGCTCAAGTAAGTTTTCCCCAAGATACCCATACTTGTTATGTTATGTTATATGGTTTTGATTCAGAGAACTGCATGCTAGAATAGGACTAAGGATCTAGGAGGATGACTTGCGTGCTTGATATATGATTCTGAGAATTGCATTCTATTTAGGGCTAAGGATCTAGGAAGGATGCCTTATGTGCTTGTTGTATGAGATGTATGCTAGGACTGTTTAGTCAGCAGTAGGATAGCTTGTGTAGGTTATGCCTAGTTTGGTTACTCAAGGCACGAATGCTGCTTGCTTTGTACTATGGGGGTTCTGACCAGCTTCAACAAACTAAGGAGCGGATATGTAACAGTATCCGCAAGCTAGTTAGGGGGAGGTGGTGGGGACTCCTATTGCAACTGATGGCGGAGAGTAGGTCGGAGAGTGACCTAGGGAAGCCTAGGATGAGGTTAGTGGAAAGGCTATCGGTAAAAGGAACTTGGTGAAGTCGAAGCAATTCTTGAGGAAAGTACGGATAGATGTGGAAGGTAGTATGGGCCCGTACTACTGAAAGTAGAGGATCTGTACTCGAACCAAGGAAGGACTAGATGGAACCGGGAAACTTGGAAAGTGTGTGTGTGACCTCCCAGAAAGTATATGTGACCCTGACATTCATATGTTTATTGTTTAGAATGGTGGTCACGCGACATGGAGCAGGAGGTTTAGGATCCGGGTCAGGTTTGGGATCGGGGGCAGGATTAGAGCATGTGGATGATGGGTTATATGAGTTCATCGCGTCCGAGATGACGAGTGGTATCCTTGATGTGACGTCGGTTATCTTCGGGTCGATCAAGGAGGGGATCATTAAGCTGATGGAGGATCGCCTCAGGGCATTCCGGAGTGACATGGCGACCAGCCAGTCAGGACCATGCACACTGTCCTTTATGGACTTCAGAGGGAGTGGTGCACCAGATTTCCACGGGGCAAAGGACCCCATTGCTGCCAGACGATGGATTGCGGACATTGAGTCTGCACAGCAGACCAGCTTCTACCCTGAGGGGTCGAAGGTACGATTTGCAGCAGGGTGTTTGAGGGACCAGGCTAGGGACTGGTAGGAGTTGGTTGGTGAATCTCTGGGAGCCTCGACTATTGAGGCTATGACATGGTCGAATTTTGTGACCCGGTTTAGAGCAGAATTTGCACCAGTTGTAGAGCTTCAGTAGCTGGCCAGGGAATTCTTAGATATGATACAGACTACGGAGACTGTGGCGGAGATCACCGCCAAGTTCCGGGAGAGGGCTTTGTTGATGCCCCAATATGTGGGTGATAAGGACATGAAGAGGACCCGCTACCATGACATGCTACGAGATGACATCCAGGAGCATGTCAGTTTTCAGCTTGCCCTACCCTGGATTCCATGATTGCCAGGGCTAGGGAGAGGGAGATTGATCTGGAGCATATCCGGAAGAGGAAGGCAGAAGAGGGGCAGATGGCGGGGGCTCCAGGGAAGAAGCCCAAGGGATCCGATGGTAGGCCGAAAGGCCAGTCAGGGTGGGACCATTGTGGAAAATGCGGTCGGTCACACGAGGGAGCTTGTCGCACTGGGCCGGGTTCAGGCTGCTATAAGTGAGGCAAGGTTGGGCTTTTCGGCAGGGATTGTACTGCCCGACGATACAGATGTCAGACTTGATTTTCTTTCATTGCAATCAGAAGGGCCATAAAAGGCCAATTTCCATAGATTGGCATCAACAGCGGCGCCGGCAGTGGCACCGACTACAGCGTCAGGACGGGTTGTGGATGGCCGGAAGGTCAAGTTGGAGGCTCCAGTGGTTCGGAGCCGAGCGTTTCAGCTGAAAGCCGAGGAGGCAGGCACTGCACCCGATGTGGTGACGGGTATAATTTCTTATCCTTATGCTTTTATAATGTCGCTGTGATTTTGATATATCATGTGCCTTGTTTAGGATCGTTCCATGTGAAAAGAATCCTAGTTCAGGTGTTGTTTAATTCGGGTTCCACCCGCTCATTTGTCTCTCTTGCACTTAGCAAGAAGTTTCCGGAGTCTTCAGGCATGTTGGATTGCCCTCTAGAGGTCGAGATTGCGGATGACCGGTCGGTACGAGCATCGGAGGTCTACCGAGACTGTGTTTTGAGGCTGTTCGAGGAGCGTTACCTGGTAGACCTGGTTCCTATTCTGTCGAGGGGGAACAAGGTGATTATAGGCATGGATTGGTTGAGCCCCAATGGGGCAGTGATAGATTGCGCGCATCAGCTGGTTCGGATCAGAACCCCAAGTGGGGGAGAGTTGGTAGTTCAGAGCGAGAGGCCGCAGCAACGACCAACGGTATGTTCAGCAGCAAGAGCTAGGCGTTACCTTCAGCAGGTTTGCACAAGATATGTCGCCTATGTTATGGACACCCGGTAGGCGGGTAAGGCGATGGTGAGTGATGTGCCCGTGGTGCGTGAGTTTACGGATGTATTACCCGAGGAGTTGCCTGGGATACCTCTGGAGAGGCAGGTGGAATTCAGGATCGACCTAGTCCCCAGTGCGACTCTGATAGCCAAGGCACCGTATTGGCTGGCTCCTCCTGAGATGCAGGAGTTGTCTATATAGTTGCACGAGCTGTTAGACAAAGGATTCATTAGACCTAGTAGTTCTCCTTGGGGAGCCCCGATTCTGTTTGTGAAGAAGAAATACGGGTCCCATCGGATGTGTATAGATTATCAGGAGTTGAACAAGGTAATGGTTAAGAACCATTACCCACTCCCGAGGATTGATGACCTCTTTGACCAGCTTCAGGGAGCATCTTGGTTTTCCAAGATTGATCTGCGTTCAGGATACCATCAGACGAGGGTCAGAGAGGAGGATGTGTAGAAGACTGTGTTTCGGACGCGCTATGGCCACTACGAGTTTATAGTGATACCCTTCTGGCTCACTAATGCTCCTGCTGCATTCATGGACCTCATAAACCGCGTGTGTAGACCGATGTTAGACCAGTCTGTGATAGTGTTTATTGATGACATCTTGGTTTACTCCAAAACGCAAGAGGAGCACGAGGAGCATCTGTGGGAGGTTCTGGAGACTTTGAGGAGGGAGAACTTGTATGCTAAGTTCTCCGACCTCCTTCGCAGTCAACTGAAAAGCTCTCCCACGAGCCTTCGGAGCCTCGGCCTTTGCCAGTTGAACCTTGGTAACCCTAGCAGCAGGCGCAGATCCCTACGCTGATCCCTGGTGTAGCTGAGGACACTCGGCCTTCCAATGGCCGGTCTGGTTGCAATGGAAGCAAACCATAAATCCTTTGGGGCAATCCCTGGTGATATGCCCCTCCTTGCCACATTTGTAGCAAGCACCCGATCGACAGACCCCCTCATGACCCTTGCCGCACTTCCTGCAAGTGTGACCCTTCTGGCCTCCAGTCCTCGGTTCAGCGAACTTGGTCCGCTTGGCTGTCGGCTGGACTGTGCTGGCCGCCAATCCATCCTTTGAGACTCGGCCTCCTCCCTGGCCTGAGTCTCCAACTCAATCTCCCTCTTCTGGGCATTTTCCTGGAGCTCAGAAAATGCCCGGTACGTCGAGTTCGACACGAACTCACGAATGTCCCTCCTCAGAATACCCAAATATCGGCTCATCCGTACCTACTCAGAAGACACCTGCTCAGGGTAGAACATCGCCCTCTCATGAAACTTATGGGTAACCGCAGTAACTAAATCATTACCCTGCTTGAGGGTCAAGAACTCCTGAACCATCCGTTCCCTCTCCACTGGGGGAACATACTCGTCTCTGAACATGGTGGTGAACCTCTCCCAGGTCATCACTGAAATCTCTGCAAGAGTGAAGTTCAAAGCGAACCGTACCCTCAGATGCTCCGGACATGAACACGTATAGAAGCATCCCTGAATGTCAGCAATCCATCTCATCCCAACGATTGGATCCTGTGTCCCATCAAACTCGGGTGGCTTCGTGTTGCTGAACTCCCGGAACAACAACGAGTCACTTCCCTGAGGTCTGGAAGCAGCCACAACTGCTGTAGCTGCAGCGGCTGCGGCCTCAGTCACCGCGGCATACCTCTCATCAAAAGTCTCCAACAGTGTGGTCTTGATAGACCCAAACATCTCCGGAATCTCGGCCCTGATCACCGCAACCACCTCATCGTGGATCATCTGACGAAGCTCCTCGTCACTCACACCGCTCGCCTCAGGTATGTGGCATGTCCCAACCATGATGCCTCTGAAATACAACATAAAAATATTAGAGATTCGATCGAGCATACTCACACTCGATAACGCAACTCTACTTGTCCTCCAATACCCAAAGGATTCTTACTTGGGCTGCTCACTGATCCGGTGTCTTCAGTAGTACAGGCCCTATACTACTGACTACACTGCATCAGCATTCACCCCAAGTCCTCCTCCTTGGATCCCAGATCGTAAGTACTCTATTCTCTCTATGCATTGGCTACCTACTCACTCTCAAGGCATCTCATAGCAGTAGGATTCTCCTAGTCTAAGGCATCACAAATCAGGCCGCTCTTGTCCTAATATGAATACCTAGCCTACTCTAGCATGCATAACATAACATAGCATATCTCATAACACATATTGTAAGGGTATTTTGGGGATTCACCGTTCAGGCGCTGGCTGACCGTACACACTGCTCCTCTTTGGTTATCTCAAAACATCTTGTAAAATTTAATGCTTTTATTATTGAAAATATATTTTTTTCTCAAATCCTCGGTTTGAGTTCAGTTACGCCCGAAGGTGCATCCGAATCCCTCAAACCAAGGCTTTAATACCAACTTGTAATAACGTAAGTTTCAAAACAAAATTTTCATTTTTGTCACAACAATTTTCACATAAAATATTTCCAAAAACATCCAATAATAATTATCAAAACATATCGTATCCCAAGATCACAAAAATCAAATCCTTTCTCTAGTGTGTACGAATCACGCCGACGCCTTCCCACGGTCCTCGCTAGTACCTGAAACACATAACACAACTGTAAGCATAACTGCTTAGTGAGTTCCCCAAAATACCCTTATACACATACGCCTTTCCAGGCCATACTCTACATGACCTTCCGGCCGATGTGTCTCAGGGGACTTCCGTCTCAGTACCAGTAGACCTTGCAGTCCTACTCGTATCGACCTTCCGGTCCATGACTCCCTAACCTTCCGGTCCACGTCATAATGCCTTCCGACCCATATCATACATAGCATGCATATCACACACATAACACATACATAACATACAACGTATATCATACAAAGCATGCATATCAGAGCATACAAGACCTTACGGTCACACATAGGTATTGTTCTAGGTACAGTATAGTGAGAAGACTCACCTCGTAGGATGTCTAGAATCTCACGTGCTCGATATCTCTAAATCTCGAAACGACGACCCAATCCTGCCTAATCACAACAAATAATCATTCTAATTAATATAGGCTTCCAAGACTAAGCTACACCCTTTTCCACTATCCTACAGAGGGGTAAAAGTCCATTTCACCCCTCGTTGACTCAAAAGTCCACATGTTGACCAAAACCCTAAAAGTCAAAAAAAGTATACAGCAAGAAGTACGTGGGGTGTACCAGCTCCTGTACGCGGGGCGTACTCTTGCATTCCAGAAACGGGGAACGCGTCCCACTACACGACGCATACTGGGATTACACCCAACCTACATCCTAATTTCTCACTTCCTTCTCCTAATGTCTGAAACGATTAAGACATAACCCCATATTCCAGATCTGGCCAAAATAATACCTCCTAGTCCATAAAGTCGAAACCTTTAAACCTTGGCATGGCTATAAAGGTTCCTCACACCTTCTAACACCTTTCTTCCCCCCACCCCAAAGAGTCTAGATCTCATGCATGGCTCAACATCCACGTTCAAGATTGCATTTTTATGAACATACAACTCATATAGTCCTGGAATATGATAAATCTAGGCCAATGGAGACTACTTGCTCATAAAGTCTCCATCTTGGGACCAAAAACCCTAAAAATTGGTCCAAGAACCACACCATATAAAATACAAGGCAAGATCTGAACTTTTTACCTCAGGAAGAAGATCCAACCTTTGTAGTCCTCAGATCTACACTTGTCCACCAACTTCTAGCCTCCACAATGGTCTCCTCTTCTCTCTCACTTCCTTGAAATGACACTTGGAAGTTTAGAACACTCACATACAAGCTAAAAACGAAGGAAATGGTCTCTTAGGGTTTCTTTCTGAAAGATGGTGGCTGAGGGACAAGACCATCTCATTACTTTTATAGCCCACAAGTCATATTAGGGTTTTGAGTCTGGGCCGTTTACGCCCGGTGTAACCTTTGGTATGCCCAGCGTACCCGGATGGAACCGCGTACAAAATAAGCACGCGATTATGCACAACATACTCCTTGTACACCCAGCGTACTCACTCAACACAAAGGATCCAATATGACATCTTGGAAAAGATGAAGGGTTAAAGGGTCGAACCTGAATTTCGGGCTGTTACAATTAACCGTCATCCCTTCGAGATGTTGTACGGGAGGAAGTGCAGGACCCCAAAAAGTTGGGGTAAGGTTGGTCAGAGGGTTATAGGGAGTACTGAAGTGGTACTCAAGACTACAGAGAGGATCCATCAAGTCCGGAGCAGGCTTCAGACTGCTCAGAGTCGGCAGAAAAGTTATGACGACAAGCACCGATCAGACTTGGAATTCTAGGTTGGGGATATGGTTCTCCTGAAGGTGTCACCTTGGAAGGGTGTCATCCAATTCAAGTAGCGGGGAAAGCAGGGCCCCAGGTATATCGAAACTTTTAGGGTTATAGCCAGGGTGGGCAAGGTTGCGTACAGGCTAGATCTGTCAGCCGAACTCAGTCAGATTCATAGAACTTTTCACGTCTCCCAGTTACGAAAATGTTTGGTGGACGAATCAGAGGTGGTACCATTAGAGGATATTCAGGTTGACGACGTCCTGAACTACATCGAGAGACCGGTGGCAATTCTCGACAGGAAGTCAAAGGATCTGCGGAACAAGAGGGTGGATATGGTAAAGGTTAAGTTGTAGCATCGAAATGGCTCAGAATGGACTTGGGAACCGGAGGACGAGATGAGGGAGCATTACCCAGAGCTTTTTCAGGATCGAGCGGTAGACTATGAGGATGAAGTCTAAAATAAGTGGGGGAGATTTGTAACACCTGGTATGTTTTCTTCAGTATATGTATTTTTCTCTGAGACTCAACGAGGTGGAGGATCAACTCGTCAATTAGGGACGTGGTTGCGGACATTTTAAGTGACCGACTCGATGAGTCGGGAGTCTGACTCGTCGAGTAGGTGCTGGTTAAGTGAAACCCTAAATCTAAGGGTTTTCACCCTTTATAAACAACTTGACTCAGCCTCCATTGTCCCTAACACTCTCTTGAAAGCTTCATATCGAACCCTAGCTATTTGTGTGTTAGTTAAGGCTATTTTTGGTGTTCTAGTGTGGATTGTAAAGCTTGGAAGGAAGAAAGAAGCTTAGAAATCGAGTTGGGGCTTGTAGATCCGGAGATCTTACTTCATTTTCAATAGCTTCAAGGTATAATGCCCCTGTCTTGACTCATCTATGTGTTTATTCATCTTTAACTTGGGATCTCCATGGATTTCTAAATCATTTTTCGGATTTGGAAGTGTTGAGTGAGTTTTAACTTTAGATCTGGGCCTTAAGAGGGGTTTGATGGCATAAAGGTGCGAACTTTAGGGCCATGAGAGCCCCATGTACATTGTAGGACACTTTATATGGATTTTTGAGCTAAAAACCCCATGCATGTGCATCAAGTTTGGAATTTTACGTATAAAATGGACATTAGGAGGTTAGATCTATGGTTTTAGTGTGTTAGACCTCATTTAAATTGACTGTATGGAATTGGTCAAGGTTGGACTCGGCGGGTTGTTCTTGGCACTCAACGAGTCGGTGACCATCGTGCACCAAACCCTTTCGGTTAATGGGTAAGTCTTAGGAAGGAAGTACCATGTGGGTTTAGACGTGAAAAGGGACCTGGAAGCCATGGTCTCGGCGAGTGGTATGAGCAGACTCGGCGAGTCCATAGCAATCTCCCAATCTTTGAAGATGGACTCGACGAGTTGTTCATACAACTCGGCGAGTCATAGATTGGACAAGTTCTTAAGTTGGAGATGAACTCGATGAGTTCAAGAAGGAACTCGGCGAGTCGGATGAAGATGGCCCCGATGTTATGATTAAAGGAGAACCTGTCTAGTTTTGCTGGACTCGACGAGTGGAGCCAGGGTTTTGTGTGGGATTAGAGAAGCATGGGCTCGACGAGTTGGTAGGCCAACTCGGCGAGTCAGGTCAATTGAATGTTGACTTTGACCAATGTTGACTTTGACTAAACTTGGACTAACCCTGTTTAGGGTTGTATGTGATGTGTGTTGACTTCAAGGTTGTCGTGTAGGGATCGATGTGTCGTAGGAAGTCGACTTATGCGCCGAGGATAGTTCATACACTACACGATATTGTGGTGAGTTACCTTCCAGTATGGATGGGTCTAAGGCCACAATGTCGACCCACCAAAAAGGGGTATTTAGAAGATAATGGTCTTTGTGAAAATTATATTGGTCTGGTTATGTGTTGGTAATGAGGTTTATCTGGGTAGTATGTTATGTGTATGGTAAGGATTAATTTCCCTGATAGTGGTCGTTAGGGACCAAGGGTAGGTTAGTACCATGATATGCCTGGAGGTATGCTTATATTTGTTGATTAAATGCTAGTAGTAGGGGGTGAAATAGTCCCTAGTTACCGGTTGAAAGATACCGAGGTTGATTACTGGTTGAAAGATACCGATGATGGTTACCGGTTGAAAGATACCGATGAAGGTTACTGGTTGAAAGATACGGATGAAGGTTACCGGTTGAAAGAGACCGATGATATTGTATGGTATGTGGTATGATGGGGGAACTCACTAAGCTTTGTGCTTATAGTTTTGGTTTTGGTTTCAGGTACCTCTTTGTTGAAGGGGAAAGAGTCGGCGGTGTAGCAGCGCATCACAGACACGCACACATGTTTCTGCAAGAAGTCTTTGGGACTATACTCTGATTTTCAGTACTTATGATGTTATGGTTTGAAATACAACATTATGATTTTGTAATGGATGTTTTATTGACAATGTTTTGGTAAAATTTTTGTTGAATGGGTTAATTCAAAAATAAAAATTTTGGCCTTGAAACCCAAGGGCAGTTCAGTATCCGGATATGCCTGAGTGTATGCTTATATTTATTGATTGTATGCTAGTAGTAGGGGGTGAAATAGTCCCTAGATACCGGTTGAAAGATACCGATGTTGATTACCGGTTGAAAGATACCTATTAAGGTTACCGGTTGAAAGATATCGATGAAGGTTACCGGTTGAAAGATACCGACGATATTGTATGGTATGTGGTATGATGAGGGAACTCACTAAGCTTTATGCTTACAGTTTTGGTTTTGGTTTCAGGTACCTCTTCGTCGAAGGGAAAAGAGCCGGCAGTGTAGCAGCGCATCACACACATACACATACAGATGTTCCGCAAGAAGTTTTTTTTAGACAGTACTTTGATTTTCAATACTTATGATGTTATCGTTTGAAATACAACATTATGATTTTGTAATGGATGTTTTATTGAAAATGTTCTGGTAAAATGTTTGTTAAATGCGTTAATTCATAAATGAAATTTTTGGCTTTGAAAATTTGGTTCGTTACAGGCCGACACTTATATCAAGGAGGTGGTGGCGTGGCACGGGGTGCCAGTACCGGTGATTTCAGACAAAGATGTTCAGTTTACTTCCAGGTTCTAGAAGACGTTCCATGAAGAGCTGGGAACTCGTCTGCATTTTAACACCGCTTTTCACCCGCAAACAGATGGACAGAGTGAGCAGATGATCCAGACCTTGGAGGATATGTTGCGGGCGTGTGTCTTAGACTTCGGAGGTAGTTGGGATACTTACCTTCCTTTGGCTGAGTTCTCATACAACAACAACTATCACGCGAGTATTGACCATCCTCCTTTCGAGATGTTGTACGGGAAGAAGTGCAGGACCCCGATATGTTGGGGTGAGGTTGGTCAGAGGGTTATGGGGAGTACCGAAGTGGTACTCAAGACTACAAAGAGGATCCAGTAGTTTCGGAGCAGGCTTCACACGACTCAGAGTTGGCAGAAAAGTTATGCCGACAAGCGCCGATCAGATTTGGAATTCCAGGTCGGGGATATAGCTCTCCTGAAGGTGTCACCTTGGAAGGGTGTCATCCGATTCAGGAAGCGGGGCAAGTTGGGCCCCAGGTATATCGAACCTTTCAGGGTTATAGCTCGGGTGCGCAAAGTTACATATAGGCTAGATCTGCCAGCCAAACTCAGTCACATTCATAATACTTTTCACATCTGCCAGTTACGGAAATATTTGGTGGACGAATCAGAGGTGGTACCCTTGGAGGATATTCAGGTTGACGACAACTTGAGCTACATCGAGAGACCGGTGGTGATTCTTGACAGGAATTCAAAGGATCTGCAGAACACGAGGGTGGATCTGGTAATGGTTCAGTGGCAGCATCGAAAGGGCTTGGAATGGACCTGGGAGCCGGATGACGGGATGAGGGAGCATTACCCAAAGCTTTTTCAAGATCGAGCGGCAAACTTCGACGACGAAGTCTAAAATAAGTGGGGGAGATTTGTAACACCTGGTATGTTTTCTTCAGTATATGTATTTTTCTTTGGGACTTGACGAGTTGGAGGATCAACTCGTCGAGTAAGGACGTGGCTGTGGACATTTTAAGTGACCGACTCAACGAGTCGGGAGATTGACTCGGTGAGTAGGTGCTAGTTAAGTGAAATCCTAAATCTGAGGGTTTGCACCCTATATAAACAACTTAACTCATCCTCCCTTGACCCTAACACTCTCTTGAAAGCTTCATATCGAACCCTAGCTGTTTGTGTGTGAGTTAAGGCCATTTTTGGTGTTCTTGTGTGGATTGTAAAGCTTGGAAGGAAGAAACAAGCTTGGAAATCGAGTTGGGGCTTGTAGATCCGGAGATCTCACTTCATTTTCAACAGCTTAAAGGTATAATGCCCCTGTCTTGACTCAGCTATGTGTTTATTCATCTTTAACTTGGGATCTCCATGGATTTCTAAGTAATTTTTCGGATTTGGAAGTGTTGAGTAAGTTTTGACTTCAAATCTGGGCATTTAGAGGGGTCTCATGGCATAAAGGTGCCAACTTTAGGGCCATGAGAGCCCCATGCACATTGTAGGACACTTTATATGGATTTTTGAGCTAAAAACCCCATGCATGTTGATGAGTTTAAAACAAACTTGAAGATCGATTAGATCTATGAAACAGGTAGAGAAACAATCAGATAAACAATTAAGAACAAGCTAATGGATCAAAAGGTGTCGAGTGATTTAATAAACAATCCTCAGAAGAGCTCGATAAAGAACATCAACTGTAGAGGATTTTAGGGTTTACAAATAATCAATGAGAGTGACGACCTTTTCTATATGCATACATGCATGCATATATTTATAATACAACCCTAACAGTTTTCCTAAGAAAAAGAAGGCTATTCTAGATAAACACAGATTGACAAGCCCAATCCGGCTGTAAAACATAAGGGCCCAAGACGCAACACAATAATCTTCAACACATGTGCATCAAGTTTGGAAGTTTACATATAAAATGGACATTAGGTGGCCAGATCTATGGTTTTGGTGTTTTATACCTCATTTTAATCGATTGTATGGAATTGGTCAAGGTTGGACTCGACGAGTTGTTCTGGGCACTCGACGAGTCGGTGACCATTGTGCACCAAACCCTTTCGGTGAATGGGTAAGTGTCACACCCCAAAACCGAGAACTGCGGAAACGTTCGGGGCGGAGGACGTCATGTAATGTATCACAACAATGTAAAGTAGTAAACAAGCAACAACATCATCTATTATTAATAGTATAATTTTAATTACAAGTGTGTTCTTTCATAATATACTACAATAAAATGAATAATTAAAATATAAGACGAGTCTGTATTGCTCGATCTTCACAAAACCTGGTCGTCATACCTGTCTATTTGTGACCTGAGAATACAAGTTATTTTGAAAGCGAGTATCAGCCAAAAAGCTAGTGAATTCATAAGTATTAATGTGTCATTGATTTGTAAAACTTGTAATGAAAGACTTGACATTGTTTTGAAAGAAAGTTCGTATAAGTGTGGAAATGTTTGTAAGTAATTGAAAGCGTTTGAAAAACCCTAGAAATCCCTATGATTCCTATTAGTATAGATGAAATCTTCTACCAAGACCTAACTGTTTTGAAATTAGCCTTCTACCAAGACTCGATTGTTTTGAAAATAGTCTTCTACCAAGACCCGACTATACTACTATTATTATTAATATAAGAAATTATATCCTTTGGTACTAGGATACTCAAATATAATTCACCTCATAGGTTATGTGAATGACTCACAAGATAAAGGTAATAATAATATAAATAACTCAAGTATTATCCTTTTGTACTAGGATAACTAACAGTGTTAACTAAAGACATCCATAGATGTACATTTACCTATGTAGCTAACAGCTAGGTGTAAGAATAATTAGTCCCTTAAAGTATACCTGTAATGGTATCAACCGTAGACATCCGTAGATGTGCATTTACCTATGTAGCTAACAAGGTTCTAGGAATGGTTAGTCCAGCAAAGTATCCTTTGGTACTAGGATATTAAATCCAATCTATCTCGTCGATTATATGATTGTATCACAAAATAAAGATATGAATGAGGATTATATAATAGAATATGTACATATAAAATGTAATAGTAACTCATCATATATTATCTATGTAAAAGTATCCATGTAAGAGTATATGAATGTATACCTTTGCTACCCAAAGTTACTGATCTGACTGATTAGAACTATTATGTCTATATGTGTACACATGATATATAACTGATATTTAAACGACCTTCGGACGGATACCCGATACCCTACGAGACCACATCCCAACGGGGAAAAGGAAATAAAGCGGGTTAGCCTTCCTAATTCCTTTAAACATTATTTATATAACTATACATATACAGGCACGCTTTTAACAAGGTATCTATTTAAAAGTATCCTGGCAAATGTATCCAAGTAAGTGTATCTATGTAAGTATATCCAAGTAAGTGTGTCTAAGTAAGTGTATTCATGTAAGTATATCCAAGTAAGTGTATCCAAGTAAGTGTATCTCTTCATATAGCATTTAATATAGACTCGTGAATGAAATGACTCTGGTGTAATTCCTTGTAATAGGAATAGCAAGTAGTATCTCCTAACTATGCCTATAATAGTTTCTAGAAATGTACAAGTATCAACGAAGGTATACCTTTGCTAGCCAAAGGTACTGAACTGATTTAGGGCACTTTTATGTCTACATATGTATACATGATATATAACTAATATTTAGACGACATTCGGATGGATAACCGATACCCTACCAGATCACATCCCAACGGGGAAAAGGAAATAAAGCGGTTTAGCCTTCCTAAGTCCTTTAAACATTACTTATATAACTATACATATATGGGCATGCATTTGATAATATAAAAGCATAAAAGGAGTTTTGTAAAACCTTTGAAAAAGATTAATATCTAAGAAAAGTTAGACTTAATGTCAGTTTATAAAACGGTTTGAAAGTATTTTGTTTGAATAACCAGTTTAAATATAAAGGACACCTTTGTTTGAAATACATTTGTAACTGAGTTTGAAAAGAAACATACATTGTATAAAGTAGTTTAATAAAGAGTTTTAAACATATAAAAACGTTTAAGAAAGTCATTTGAAGAAATCTGTTTGGTAAAACAGCTAACGTATAGTAAATCCATTTGCATGCTAGTTATTAATCACATGTGATTGATATAATAACTAATCATGATTTAACTTGCATTCCCCCCATAAAGCATTTATAAACATTTATAAACATTTAAAAGGTTAATTCAAGGGGTATGAACTCCCCTACAGTAAGTGGATCGGAAGGAAGTGTCGGACAAGTGTTTGGTGTAAAGTGAAGACTTAGACACACACAATGATCCTAATTTCATATGAAGACATATGTATATAAACCATCATTGATTTTAACACTAATTAAACATGTATAAACATCCTATTGCTAGGAAAACACTTTGGTCAAGTGCTAGGAGGCTATCGGGTTGCAACAAAGGAGTGCAAAGCATCATACGGGAGTTTTTGGTACAATGACCATCTTTATTGGAGTTTACGGCCTAGAGGAGTTTACTCCTGGCCGTAAACTCTCAATTGGTCACCAAAAGGGGCTTAAAACTCTAAGGTCTTAAGTGGTTAAGTGATCCAAAGCTTTAAACAAGTGTTTGAGTGGGTTTAAGGTCCTAAAATGACCTTGTTTGGTGTTCACGGCCCTGGGACCACTCCCCCATGAGTTTACGGTCGTAAACTCATGGTAAGGAGTACCATTTCGTGAAATGAAGTCCTTAACTCAAAGGGGTAAGGCTCTATGCTAAAATCCAAGGCTCACTAAAGTGTTAGGGTGTCATTTGCACCCTTAAAAGGGGTTTACGGCCCAAGAACATGCCTTGGCTGTAAACTCCTTGAATCCATTGATTTCTTATGTTTTCTAAGTTCTAAATATGATAAGCTTAGTGTACAACAAGTTGGATCAAGAGTACTTACGATCTACGAGCTCGTATGGTCGGTTTTGGCCAAGAACACTAGTGTGTGTTCTTGGTGTTCTTGGTGAAACTTGAATATCTACAAAATGGAATGATTTCACGGATGAAATCCTAGTTCATGCAAGATATCAACTAGTTAAGAAAATAAGCTTACAAGTTTTGCAGATCGGGGACGAAAATCGGGATGATACTTTAGAGGATTTGGGCCAAATGGAAGGAAGGAATGAAGAAACAACCGTAAACTCCCATGTGTTGGCCGTGACCTCCTTGCATGAGTGTTTGAGGTCATATCTTTGAGCTAAAACTTCAGCCGATTAACCCCGACACTTATTCCTTAAGTGTACACGGCTCAGAATGCTCAAATAAACTGCTAATTGTGCTAAAGGATAACAACAATGAGTTTGAATTTCAAAGAAGTGTTAGAATGAACTGGATTGAAACTTTGGGTTGTCACAGTAAGTGTTAGGAAGGAAGTCCTTTGTGGGTTTAGACGCGAAAAGGGACTTGGAAGCCATGGGTCTCGGCGTGTGGTATGAGCAGACTCAACGAGTCCAAAGCAATCTCCCAATCTTTGAAGATGGACTCAACGAGTTGTTCATACAACTCGGTGAGTCATAGACTGGACAAGTTCTTAAGTTGGAGATGAACTCGATGAGTTCAAGAAGGAACTCGGCGATTCGGATGAAGATGGTCCCGATGTTATGATTAAAGGAGAACCCGTCAAGTTTTGCTAGACTCGACGAGTGGAGCCAGGGTTTTGTTTGGGATTAGAGAAGCATGGGCTCAATGAGTTGGTAGGCCAACTCGGCGAGTCAGGTCAACTGAATGTTGACTCTGACCAATGTTGACTTTGACTGAACTTGGACTGACCCTGTTTAGGGTTGTATATGATGTGTGTTGACTTGAAGGTTGTCGTGTAGGGATCGAGGAGTCGTAGGGAGTCGACTTGTGCACCGAGGATAGTTCAGACACTGCATGATATTGAGGTTAGTTACCTTCCAGTAGGGGTGGGTCTAATGCCACAATGCCGACCCACCAAAAGGGGTATTTAGAAGTAATGGTCTTTATGATAATTCTCTTGGTCTGGTTATGTGTTGGTAATGAGGTTTATCTGGGTAGTATGTTATGTGTATGGTAGGGATTAGTTTCCCTGACAGTGGTCCTTAGGGCCCAAGGGTAGATCAGTACCCGGATATACCTGACTGTATGCTTATATCTGTTGATTGTATGCTAGCAGTAGCGGTGAAATATTCCCCAGTTACCGGTTGAAAGATACCGATGTTGATTACCGGTTGAAAGATACCGATGAAGGTTACCGGTTGAAAGATACCGACGATATTGTAAGGTATGTGGTATGATGGGGGAACTCACTAAGCTTTGTGCTTATATTTTTGGTTTTGGTTTCAGGTACCTCTTCATCGAAGGTGAAAGAGCCGGCGGTGTAGCAGCGCATCACACACACACACATGTTTCCGCAAGAAGTTTTTGGGACTGTACTATGATTTTCAGTACTTATGATGTTATGGTTTGAAATACAACATTATGATTTTGTAATGGATGTTTTATTGACAATGTTTTGGTAAAATGTTTGTTAAATGTGTTAATTCAAAAACGAAATTTTTGGCCTTGAAAATTGGGTCGTTACAAATAGGTTTATGCACAATATGTATATCTGACCTTAAAATCCTAGAATAAGAAAAAAACCCAGATATGAACATCAAATGCCAAACCAATTTATGATATTCAAACAAAAATGTTGTAAAAACAACAAAGCCAAACATAACGCATACCCAAAATCTAATCAAACCTTCGAATATTGGTTCACTTCAACTAGCTATAATTTTGGTTTCAATCATGAAACCGTAACAAATAAAAGACATGTAAAAAATATCAAAGTAAACGTACCTGATTTCAATGGATCTACCTTTGTATATTGTGAAAGCAGAAGCATCAGTAATGACGTAATGTTGGACGGTCGGTGCAGGATACTTAAGTTTTGAGAGGGAAGTATTACTGAGGTAACAATGGTAATGAAGCAGTTCCGTCGTCGATGAAGCAAAGACTGAATAACACTGGTGGTGGTGCGGTGGTGACAGGAAGCGGTAGATGGCAGTTAACTGAATAGAGTTCCATGGCGGTGTTCAATGTCGGAAAATGGGAGGAGCTTTCTATAGGACTAAACTGCAAATTTGGTCCCTGTGGTTATCAAAAAAATGTGGATAGAGTCCAAAATCATTTCTACTTCCACCACTGGTCTAAAATCGAATGTTTTTTGTGGATATGGTCCCTATCTAACATGAAAAAACTTTTTTGCCATTTAATTTCTTTTTTACATTATTTTTATGTTTTCCTAATATTAGAAAAATTAAAAAAAATCCCATACCACCGTATCTCTCTCTCTCTCTCCCCCCTCTCTCTCTCTCTCGGCCAAAAAAAGCTCACCCATGCACTTATCATCTTCTTCTCACCCCTTCCCTCCATCGATGAACAAAATAACAACCACCCTTCTATCCCTGTTCCTGATCCCATGACAAGCTTTTTCCAATGTATCTTCAAGATAAAGAAAAATCAAAGAGATGTGACAAATCATTTTTGATTTAGATATTGTGATTAATTAGAAAGAAGAAAAGAGATAGAGAGTTCATCGGCGGCTAGGTCACAATGGGAAAAATTAAGAAAAGAATGTTCGATGGTTTCGGGGAGTTCAACAGATCCTAATCCCAACTATCCTTCTTTGTTGTCCCCTTCGATCTCACTTATCTCATCTGAAACTGAATTTCAGTTTTGATTTTACATGTTTCATCTTCATTTGCCTGATGTCTACATCTTACTGGAAATCACACATAGTTAGGGTTAAATCCATCACTACATACCTCTTCTTTATGGGATCCATCTTAAAAATCACACATCTTTTGGAAATCCCAATGAACTTATGACGATGAAGGCAATTGTGTGTGTGTGTGTTGATCCTCTGAAATTTGAAATAAGTGTATGTGTCTCTATGCTTTTTTGCTAAAATCAATGAACTTGACGAACTTTAAGAGGAAACCCTTACCATCGACCACCAGCCAAAAAGAGCTCCAGTGAGAGACTTCTGATTCTATGGAATCTCTGTATTAGGTATATTTAAATCATTTTGCTTTTGGGTTCAAGGGGTTTCAAGCTTTAGGTTTGTAAACCTAATTGAAGAAGAAGAAAATAGGTTTCTATAGCTTGATTCTGTTTTTTGTTCACTGGTTTTGGGACGTTTGGGGAAGACGATGTGCAGATGAAGGAGGTGTATGCATTAGTGTGTGTGTGTGTGTGTGAGAGAGAGAGAGAGAGAGAGAGAGATGGATGTGGTGGAATAAGGATAAGGTAGAGTTTTTTTCTTATTTTCTAATAATTAAAAATACTAAAATAAACACATAAATATAAAAATAAATGTAAAACACAAATTAAAAGGGTATAATAGTCTTTTTAAGTTTGATAGAGACCATATCCAAAAAAAAGAATTGATTTTGGACTAATGGTGCAAATTGAAAAGATTTTTGACTCCATCTATATTTTTTTTGATAACTATAGGGACCAAACTGATAGTTAAGTCTTTCTATAGTAATCACTTTAACAATGGAGGGTAAAATCATAATTCAAAAAAATGAAGAAGAAACTGTTAAAAAGTAAATTAATCTTTAGGTTAAACAACGGGAGATAAAAAGTCATAATTGGTTATCCGTATGTGTTTGTTGGAATTCATAGCAAATATACATAGACCATATGATCAAACTGTGTTTGGTTAATTTATTGGGATAGACTATCCACATCCTCTTTTTAGTCTAACCATATCCTCAATCATTACATTCATTTTTACCTTAAATTGTCATAATTATTGAATAATCATTTTACTTTTTGCCTATTTTTCCTTGGGTGTTAGAAATGTAATACCCATACTATTATTTTACATTCCTAACAATTTAAATGATTTATAACCTTCAAATAATAATTTTCAAATTACATCATATTAAAATATTTTATTTAATTTTAAAACATCGATATCTATATAAATGTAAAATGTTTTATTTGTGATATCCAACTCTTCTTATTATTATTATTATTATTATTATTATTATTATTATTATTATTATTATTATTTCCATGAATATATTAACTATGTTAAAATTTATAATATATATTTACTGTTTATAATTTATAATATTTATTAATATATAACTCAATGTTTACATTGACAAGAACCAAATGGTTGCATGGGCCCATTTTTATGCCACTAACAAAAAAAATACCATTAGATCTATGAATCTGTGAGACAAAAGTTTAATGTTGGACCTAAAAAAATCGAAACTAATAAAATAATAATGTAAAAGATTAGGACCGTTTACTAAAAAAATTAAAGCATCACATTTAACTATTAAATATTAATTGGAACTAATAATATAATAATTATATTAATACAACGATTAATAAATAATAATCATTAGCTGGAAATACTAAGGTAATAATTAAAATAATATATATATATATATATATATATATATATATATATATATATATATATATATATTAGCTATTAATTATTAATAATTACTTTTACAAACTCACCAAGATTGATTAATTATAAATATTGAATTTTCAGTCTACCTATAAAGTAATTATTAAAGGGGCAGGGTAAGTGAAAATACAATTATTAAGGGCTAATTTATATTTAGCTTACGGATTGAGAGATACATGTCTATCCGTGTGCCTTCTAACTTTGGATATTTTCGAGATCAATTGCACTTGGATGCTTGCTGGAGACTTGGCTTAGGTAGTGTTTGTTTTTTGTCTGCAGATCTGCGAGACGTCTTCTGTCTGCGCCGCGCAGACCACGCGCAGACATTAGTCTTCGCAGACTGTTTGTTTTTTTGAAGACTGCAGACCTAAAAATGTCTGCGCGCCCTCTTCTTGGCGCAGATGTGGACCAGAGTCTTCTAACATCTTCAGACATCTTCTAGCTTAAAAAAACATATATATCTTTATTTTTTTAAAGTTTTTTTTTTAATTTATATTTTTTCCAACTTTATTAATGATAAACAATATGAAAAAAAAATTACAAAACTTAAAAAAAAAAACATTTGACGATACAAACATGATATTTTTAACAAATTTATAAATAAAAATTTATTATAATAATATTCGTTGAAGTTGTTTATATAAATATGAAAAAAAAATCATAATATATTCTTATATTTTTTTGCCAAAATTTTGTAAAACTTTATTTAATAGAGTATCATCAATTTCTCGAGAAAATATTTATCATACGTTTTTAATAGATTTATTTGAAAAAATCGAAGTTTATTTCCATCTATTTATGTATCAAATTCTTTGATCACTAATTATAATGTTTAGTTATAACTTTGCAATCACAGTTGTTGGTTTTTATCAAATATGTATATGAATTAATACCATTTTTATTTTTATTTTTTATATAATAATACATAAAAGTTGATCTAGATTCGTTATATATTTATAATAAAGTCGTAAAAATATATAAAAAATTCGCTTTGAAGTTTTAAAAAATCAGTTTATTTAGATTTCAGTTTATTTTAATAGCCCGCAGATGTTAAAAAAACAAACAGTCTTCTTTTTTCAGACTGCAGACGTTTGGTCCACCTCTTCTACTGCAGAGGTCTACAGATGTGGTCCGCAGACTGAGACATTTTGCCTCAGAAAAAACAAACAGCACCTTACTCATGATTGCTTGATACTCGACTTATTCTCGTGCCTCGTTTCTTAATCATATTAACTTCCTCATAATTCTATGTTTGGCTTCCTCGTTTCTTACTGTTATCTCTCGTTTCTCAGTCACATTTCGATGTTGCCATTAGTACCTAATACGATATAGTCTGTTTGGGTAACATGAATCTCATCAACCATCACAAAGAATTGAAGAATCGTCCTCCAATTGCCGAGAAGATGTAAGCGGTTTCTTTCTTATGAATTTATAGTTGTCTTAGATCGGCATATAATTGGTCTAATCCTCACATCAAACATTTGAAACTGGCGTTTGATGTTCTTCATTCTCCTAGCACTTTGCTAGTGTTGTTTTTATTGGTAGTAATTCTTTCTGACTCTTAAAGAAACTTTATTTAAATTATACAGCATTTTTTTTCATTGTGTTTGACCTCCTAAGTTATAATAAAAAGCTTTTAACACATAAACCATATACATCTGATTAAGATCAGCAAGCGTAAAGCAAATTATTAATTAATAGACAATTATTACACCTAAAATCCATGACAATGTTTAAAAAGTGCTACAAGAGCATCTAGAGAATGTTGCAACCTCCAGCATCATGGGTTGTCGGATACCCATATACAAAACGTCCATATCCATCATAACAAGGAGTGTTACAATACATCATTGGAAATCCAACAGGTTTATTGACTTCCTTATCCTTCTTTTTGTATGGACCAACACTTACAATATTAGCAACCTTCCGTTTCTTTCTCAAGCTAGATGCGACGCAAACAGGGTCAACATCCCCAATCACAACTAACATCTCCTTCTGTAAATCCACCGATACCTCATCAACACCAGATAATTTAGTGACAGTCTTCATTACGTCCTTCCTGCATTTTTGAGAATGCATGCTGACTTTCACCTTTATCTCCTGCGTTTGTGCATGCGTATAAAAGAATAAGTTGGAGGGAAAGAAAAGATATGAAGTACAATGGAAGTGCCATTTGCAACAAAATGGAAATTACCTGAGGCATACTAAGTTAATCAACAAACCAGTTGATCAAACCTAAGATGTTCGTTAAAACCATGTAAAATTTATATACTCATTCTTATGTTGACAACATCATATTGTTACCTAACAAATTGACTATATATTAATACAGCCAGACTTTTGACTCTTAAGATTACCATCTCGTAAGGAATTGAACTACAATAAATACGTCATTAGTACATAGTACATACTTTTAACTCGTTAGAAATTTGTGTAACCATTTGTCGTGTACACATTTACAAGCATTTAAAACTATTCTCATTTGATGACAAGTGTAAGAATTTTGACGCTTATAACTATGAAAAATATGTTCAAACTTATAATTAATCATAACAAACAAAACTTAAAGTGTACACATTTAACTTATGGTCGTATTCTGCTAAATCCTATTACCTCGAAAGATTATGAAATTTCTCAGGAAAACCTTAATCAACTTCTTATATTATCCAAATAAATATATATTCTTCATCAACTATATGTCTAAACACTACAAGGAAAAATGCCATTATCGGCGATAAAAGTTGTTGATAAAAGTCCCAAAAGTCGCCGGTAATACTACTAGCGGCGACGCGTCGCCGGTACTGAGTCGTCGTTACTGCTTCGTCGCTATTGGTCACTATGTCGCCGCTAATGAGAAAAGTCACCGCTAATAAGTATGGCCCCGGTAATGAGTTGTGCCGCCGCTAATAAGTATGTTGCCGGTAATAACACTTGTTGTAGGTAAAAATATCGCCGGTAATAACAGTTTTCATTTTTTTTAATAAATGATTTTGGTTGGCGGTGATAATGTTGCCGGTAATAATAATATCCGATTAAATATCAAAAATAATAGTGTCGACGCTAATTACAAATTAAATATTAACAAACATCCGATTAAATATCAAACATAATAGTGTCAATGCAAATTACAAACAAACATCCGATTACAATTAAATATCAAAAGTTATAATATCCAGGTAGCAAAACAACCAAATTTTTACAATCTACAAAGTAGCAAAGCATGACAACATATGCAAATAAAACACATCTTTACATATCACCGTCTTCGTTCCCATCGTTTCCTTGATTATTGTGGGATTGAAAAAATGAATAAAGCTCATCCTTACATGATGAGTCGCTGAGCATTGCACGAAGATTTTCCAACTACATAATTAATAACAATATATATAAACTTATAAGTTAGATTGTCAAACATAAACAAAAACTATCAAAATACATTGCTATTTTTAAACTAAGATAGAAAACCAAAGTACATTGCTATTTCTTGCACTTGGGACAAAATCCCAATTACGAAACCTTTTAGCAAATAATCACCACAAAACCAAAATTACCAATTCCACATGCATTTTATGATGCTAAAGTAGATTACTATTTTTAAACTAAGATAGAAAACCAAAGTACATTGCTATTTCTTGCACTTGGGACAAAAACCAAATTACCAAACTTTTTAGCAAATAATCACCACAAAACCAAAATTACGAATTCAACATGCATTTTACGATGCTAAAGCAGATTACTATTTTTAAACTAAGATAGAAAACCAAAGTACATTGCTATTTCTTGCACTTGGGACAAAAACCAAACTACCAAACTTTTTAGCAAATAATCACCACAAAACCAAAATTACCAATTCAACATGCATTTTATGATGCTAAAGTAGATTGCTATTTTTAAACTAAAATAGAAAACTAAAATACATTGGTATTTCTTGCACTTGGGACAAAAACCAAAGTAGATGGTTTTACGTGTGATAGTTATGATGCTTGTTGTGATGGTTGCGAAGGCTGTGAAATCGGAGGGAGAGTAGAAGGTTTACGACTAATGCCTCTAATATGGCCACATCGCTCTCCTAATACTTTCTCGAATGCAGCTCTTTCTTGAGCGGGGGTTAACTCACTTTCACCTTGAGTTTGTTCCAACAACTCTTCAACTAACCGATTTTTAACTCCCAAAAGTGAGTAATAACTAAGTCTAAATAAACATTTAATTATATGATAAAATTATAATTAAATACTTACGTATTGTTGTTCCGCCTCAGCAGTAACAAATACACCATTCTTATCTGTATGAGCTTTGCGAAATGTTTCCACTCTCTTAAGGTTCTGTTTAACTTTAAATATTAGATTATATTTTAAATAAATTAATTACATGTATCGTACAGTACCTTCTTATAGCAAGTACTGCTATACGAGCTCGAACCCCCACGATTTAGAATTGTTTGCATTTCACAGACTTTTTTGTTCCTTTCTGATGCAATTTTGTTTTCGTCCGTTTGAAAATACTCAACTGCCTTCGCCTAGTTACCATGTTTTGAAAATCGGACTGGACCGGCCGGTTCGACCGGTTCAACCGGGAACCGGTCGCGTATCCAGTTCTTAATGACCAAAAAACCGGTATTCGTGTGAACCAGTGAAAACCGGTCGAATCGGTAAAAACCGGTCAAAACCGGAAATTTTAAAAAATATTTATTTTTTTCAAAATTTGTATTTTTTATATAATTAAATATAATTATGACATCATCCAGTTTTTCCGGTTTTTGAGACCGGTTCGACCGGTTGGACCACTTGAACCATCGAACCAGTAAGAAGACCGGTTCGATGTCCAGTCCGGTTTTCAAAACCTTGCCTAGTTATCAACTAGCATACCCTCCGGAGGATTGGCTAATGCTCCCGGGATATCATCATACCCTTCAACTAACATAAAATATTCTTTTACGTCAGCTTTACATTATCGATAACCTTTTAACAAAGCTGCTTGAAAACTCTCTGTCAACAGATTAGCTTGTACATCCTGGTACATCTGATCCAAATCAAACTTTGTCTACAAAAAAACAGTTAAACAAGTAAAAAACACTTATAGTTAACCATATAAAAATATTTAAATAATTAATTACTGCTAAATGTTGTAATACGGTATCCTGCATTGAAGGGGAAACTTTTTTCCAAGTCCATTTGTCAAACGAGACCATCTGCCACATTGTTTTTCCAACTTCTCGGGAAAACGTGTCTTTCGGCTCTCCGACGGGATCAAATGTAATATCCCTATCATATTGCAAGCTAATTGGTTTCCCCTAGTTCCGTAAGATTGCTTTTTCAAGTTTTATGTTTTTTGTTTTTCCTCGAACTTTCCTTCGGGCACGTTCCTCAACTACAAATATAATTAAAAATTATTAGAAACGATATTTAATTTATAATAATTGAACAAAAATATTAAATAAAAGTTCATAATAATATTTACCGTCTTGCTCATGCTGACCGGCACCTCTACCACCTGGGATAGGTGGATCCTCAACTCTGTCTCCCCCATGTCCACGACCCATGACAGCAGCCATGGTATACATAAACAAAATCGATATGCTCATCATTTTATGAAAAACTATAAGATATACATACACATATTACAAAATACAAATAAAATTCATATTACAAACATATATTACAAACACATATTACAAATACACATTACATAAGGACTATTCTAATCTGAATCTTCCTCATATCCTTCAGTGTCTTCTTTGGTATGATAATCAGAATCGGTCTCATTGTAATCAGTCTCACAATCTAAAACATCATTGACTCTACCAGTTGGCGTAGGAACTTCAGTTGCACTTTCTACATCAACAATGACTCTAGGAATGTTTTGAAAGTACATGCTGAAATCGATAAAAAGTGGAGCATCGGATGAAGAGATATTTTGAAGTACATCGACATTGTCTACATTTTCGTGTGAGACATTGTAAACATTTTAAACAAGGTCATTGTTCGATGGTAGATCCCAAATACTTCGATGATTAACATGCTCGACAACACATCAATGGTTATTGTTTGGCTCTCTGATGTAGAACACTTGTTTGGCTTGTGAAGCATATATGAGTTGATCAGCTTTGTATGCTTCACGTCGTGTGTCGATACTGGTGAAATTATCACTAGAAATAACTCATGTTCGAGTATCAAACCACTTGCAACGAAATAGTACAATTGAATAATCATGTGTATACCTCAACTCTATAATCTCTTCTAACTAGCCATAATATTTATCGCCTTTCTCATCCACTGCTAAAACCCCAAAGTTTTGTGTTGTACGTTTTGTGTCACGACTAAGTACCATAAACCTAACACCATTGACTATGCATGCGGTGTAAGAATAAGCATTCATTTGCGGACCCATTGCAAGAGCCGACAACTCTTTGTGGAATTCTAGAGAGTTTTCTAT